>NW_027279666.1:0-12500 GCF_046629955.1 Centroberyx affinis
CCACCAAGCTCCCCAGAGACTGGTGTGTTCGCAAATGTAGACATAGTATATACAGTCAACTGGCTTAGGCTTTAGACACCGGCGAGCAAATACACCCTTTTAGCTTTGGTAAACATGAGGAAATACATCGGAGCCCACAGGGAATCTGTGTATGGGTATCAGTGTGTGTGTGTGTGTGTGTGTGTGTGTGTATCCCCAGAGACGAGACCGTAGCTCCGGGTTACTGTAAGCTAGCCAGGCCTCTGAGCACTGCTACAGCATCCTTAGCTTGTCTTGTTTATATACCTACACGCGTATGTGTGTGTGTGTGTGTTGAGAGCTACCACTGCAGGAAAAAAACAATAATTTATTAATGTTCGGTAGTGCAAAAGTAATATGCTTCCCCTACTCCGCTCTGTGTGTGTGTGTGTGTGGTGTGTGTGTGTGTGTGTATCTGTGTGTGTGTCAGTGTTGAGAGGGTTAAACTGTCATTAGCTGCTCATTGATGCTCCACTCAGCGTAAGTGCTCTGGCTGTCGGCATGCACACACACGCATTCATATGCTCAGCAGGTGCATCAGAAGAGCTCTATCTTTGCCTGCTAAGCAGAACAGAGAAGATGAAAATGAATGGTTGGCAGAGAAAAACAGAGCCCTAGAAGAGAAAAGACACACAATGACTATAATGGCAACTGTCCTGTCATCTCAAAACCTATGAATGTATAAACTGGGAAAAGAGAATACATGAGCGCAATGGGACGGCTGCTGATGTGATGCTTATTATGGCTTGTTTACTGCCCTGTCAGAAGAGGAGGAGAGGATGGCGGGTGGGGGACTGAAGGGGCGGGGGGGTGATGGATAGAAAGTGCTTTCCCTGAGTGATGCAGTGCACAATTGGGGCTGTTGGGCTTTGCCTGGTAAGCACTGGGAATCTGTGTGTCCGCGGAGTGAGAGAGAGCCAAAGCACTGAGATTTTCTTTGAACAACAGATGGATGATATGACGCTACAGCGGTGTCACACTAACTATATTTCCATCCAGCTGTCAAGTGAATTTTAGAAATGTCACAGAAACATAAAATGCTAATTAGGTGTGTTTCCAGGGTATCTGCAGGTATTAGAAAGACTCATTTAAGACCTTTAAAGACATTTTAATGCAAAGAAACAAAAGCTGGCAAGGAACATAAAGTCCAACTGAGTTTAGTAAAGCAGTAAAAAACAATAAAAGCTCTAATACCTGTGTTTAAGACATTTTAAGGTAGGGCTGGTCGATATGGTTGAAATCAATATCATGATAATCATAAGGATTTTTCTCGATATCAATATATATCACGATATGATTCATGTATGCAAAATTACGTTAAATAATCAAATTAATGTTCATCACATTGAACCAAATGGTAATGTTAGGTGTGATGTCAAACAAAACAGAAATATTCAAATAATATTCCTACTATACCTCATTTTATGAGTTTTTAAGTAAAATTTGCTTGTCATCATCAATTCAGACAGCAGAAATGTGTGTCACGATATCAAAATATCTTCATATCATCACGATATGATTCCACTGAAAGACGATAAACGATAATATTGAATTATCGCCCAGCCCTATTTTAAGGCCTTATATTTAGATAATATAATAATGCAATTTAATTTTTTTCAGACTTTTTAAGGCCCATGGATACCCTGGGTTCCATCAGCTGGTTGGAAGCAAATAAATAGGCTTCCTGGATATAGACTTTTTTTATTTTGAGGAAATTTCATCGAAATTGGGCATTTCAATTCAGTCTTTCTAATTCAATAACTCACATAAAAATACTTGGATGGAGAATGAACAACTTGACTCAAACTGTACTCTGTTTTTTGGAGGACATCCTCAGCCCCTGCGCCCTCCCTTTGTGCCTGCTGCGTGTGTGTGAATGTGTGTGTGAATGTGTGCATGCACTACACATTTGAGACGTGCATGGTGGGGGGCAACAGACGGTTATGATTGTGCTTAACTGCAATATAGGTCATTTCCATTTCTTAGAGAAAGGATCTTTTATTCAGATGGTGCAACAAAGCTTTAAAAAATCTAGACTAATTAGCGGAAAGCATTAATGAGGAATAAAAAAAACTGGTTCCCCAGGGAGGTAATTATGTCCTGTATGATATTTACTTAATACAACAGAGAGGAGAGGACACAACGGGCTTATTTTCATCTTTCAGCAAAGGGAAATGTTCAGTTCTTCTGTTCATACAACTGTACGGTGTCACTGTGTGTGTGTGTGTGTGTGAGAGAGAGAGAGGGGGAGGGCGGGGGGGTCTCTCTTGCCTGAAGCAGACCTCCCTACCAGATTAATCCTGTCTTTTCATTTAGACCCATTAGCCAATCAGGCTCCATCCCAGAAATCAGGAAGAGGAAGTGGATCTAGGTTGTGTGTGTGTAGATTGTGTGTGTGTGGGCTATGGAGTGTTTGCCTACGGGCTTTCATACAGCATTGATGCAATATGTAGAAATCTAAGGAAAATGCCTTACATAGGGATATTTCATTCCCAAAAGCGCTTAGTGTGTGTATCCGTGTGTGTGTGCATGTGTGTGTGCATGTGTCCCACCATTTGCTTCTCTTGTTTCTCCAGCGCTGCTCTGTCTCTGGTGATCTGTCTCTGAGTGCCACGCAACTCCTTAGACTGTTCCTTGATTATGTCTAAAGAAAGAAAGAAAGAAAGAAAGAAAGAAATACTTTTTAAAAGCCATAATACCTGTACATTATCAGTCCTTTACAGCAGCCAATAACATTTTACAGACACCCAAATGTGGACACATATTGTTTGAAATTATATGATTATGAAATTTAGAATTCAGTTTTGCAAATATGTATCATTTCACATCACTTGTCTTTCGACAGGAACATTCACACTAAAAGAGCGGAAACTGAATAAAGAGTTATGTTACTGTTACTTTAAGATATAATAACTATTAATAAATCTGAAAATAGCCCTTTTAGCATTTGAATCAACAGTACAGATAACGATGATGATGATGGGCAACCTGCTAAGCAACAGTGGCTTTTGACCAAGCCTCTACCAGGAGGAGACAATGGGAGCAATAGGCCCACATTCCTTTTTTAACAGGGCTGTGGATGGAATCTAAACCATCTATTCACTGCCTTATTAGTCAACATGCTTGCTTGTGTGTGTGTGTGTGTGTGTGTGTGTGTGTGTCTGTGTGAAATACCACAGAATCATCTGCTGCACAGTGAGAACGCATATCGGAACTGCTAACTACGAAAATACTTGAAAAGCTCACAATCTAAACCACACATGGACTCAGGTTATATTTTTATACTCAAAAAGCATTGTGTTATTAGTTTATCAAGACTGGCTTATCTTTCAAATTTATTTTCTGCTAAATATGAAAACTACCAATAGAGTTTATATGGTAAATCTTGCACACAAAATGAGGAAATAATGCATGGAGAAAAAATGGTGCAATAAAGAGGCATCATATGAGATAATAGCCTACATGTCCCTGAGTCACACATTCACCCGTGGTTTATGAGTGAGGGCATACACAAGCAATCACTGTCATACACACACCCCTACTGTCTGGGAAACACACACACATTCACAACCTCAAGAAAAATAAAAAAAAAAAACATGTTGCAGTAGGCACATCTTTCCCTGAACCAACTAAGTGTGAATTGGATTAATAACTACATAAATCCAATCCACTCAAATCAACTGCTTTATGGCCTAATCAAATTACAATTAAATTATGAGGTGCTTTTGAATATTACAAAATATATCCATTTACCCATTTCAAGCCTTCAAAACTAGAAAATAAAATGAAATTTGACTGAAAAATAACATGAAAAATAGGTGGACACAGGGGAGACAACTTCAAGTCAAGATGGATATTAAATTTGTTAAAAATGGTATGGAATGGAAAAAGTGAGTATATTTCTAAGCAACTGACTCTGATCTGCATTGATATGAGTTCCGCAAAGTTACTCTGACACTTACTATAATCAGTAGAAAACCACTTTGGGATGAAAATGGAAAAACTCAACAAACTACCAAAAATGCTCATCCTCTCTGTAAAGGTGAGTCCTCATAAAGCCGGTCCAAACGGCGGAGAGTGTTGGACCACTTGCGAGAGCGAAGCTTGTACACGTAACAAGGTGACGTACCGACAACGTCTCGAAGTGGGAGGGATATCGTCCTACAAATATGTGTGATCTCGCCCTCACCACCCCCCCCGTACGCCAAACGACCAGATAACGCTGCACCCACCCCACCCGGGGCAACCCCAGGCACGCCATGCCCAGAGAACGAGGGATGAGAGAAAATAAGGAAAAGAAGATGGAAGAGATGGGGACTGCTGGATGCCACGGTGGAGGAGACCTGACAATGGCTTGGCTTTGACTGAAGGTAACACAGTAAGTAAGTCGCTGATCGACACGGGTGAAACTGGAATGACAGTGATGGGAGGGGAGGGGGGGGGGGTTGTGCTGTGAAGAGATTTGGCACCACAGATATAGCCTATATTAGTAATAGTAATAATCACAGTTACTTTTACTATATTAAAACCTAGAAATTGGACATTTTCTATGGAATTCTCCATCCAGGAGAGTCTAGGTTTAATCGGCTGCCTCTCCGGAAATCCAGCCCCGGGAGTCAATCTAATGAGTATTTGAAATGGAATAATTGATTCATAATTAATTTTGATAACAGACAGGCTAGTTTTCCATTTTGACCTTGTAAGGTTGATGACCTAGCCTGGAGAAAAATGCTGAAATATTATGATTGAAAGGCTTGTAAGAATTTTGACATCATTGTACATTATTCTGAGTAATATGAACATATGCAACTATAGTGTAGCATGATGTTTTGGTAATGTCTTATTTTGAGAGCCTTTACTTGACAGACACACAGGCAGTCAAACTATTTGAAAAAATTGCAAATGCTCTCATCAAAAGTCTATACAGCAGACAATTGTTTTGTAGTCTGTGGGGCAAGGCACTGATGGACAGTGATACAGCCCAATTAAAGCAATCCTGAGGGAGGAAATACGGGGAAATGGATTGAGAAAGAGTAGTCTACCACATAGAAGCAGGCAAAGACAACTGTCATATCTCCTCACATGACATATTTTCAATCCTCAAGATTTCTCATATTCACGGGGGTTCAAGTTTCCAGTTTCTGCTCGGTGGCTGCCAAACATTCGGCTAGCTCCACTGTAGCAAAACTGGACACCCTCTTCCTATATGGAACAACACAGCTACCAGTTTCAGTGTGTGGAAACTAACTTACAGCCTACTAGCTTATATCGAAGTAAGAGTATGTAGCTACTACCGCCATCTCTGCTACTGTCAATAACGTTGCATTGTAATCCAGCTATGCACAAAATTAGCCCGTTTATTTCCAGGTAACGTTAAGCTCCTTTATTTAACAATGACGCTTATGAACTATTTTTAGACGTAAGTTAGCAACATGGCTGAGTTTTCAAACTGAAGCCAGAACAGGTAAAACAAGTTAAAACGGGACGGGTGACACACAGCAGTTAGTACACCCGGGCTAAAAACAAGTTAGCTAGCTTTATCACATCGAACAAACTTACCGTCGACAGTCTTCTTCTTGAATAGGGAAGCCATGGTGCTACGATATTTCAACTTAAAGATAAAATACAAATCCTGTACTGATGTATTGTAAGATTCCTAACGTTAATACGGCCGTTAAGCCGTCAAACCGAGGCGGTAGGTTAGGTTAGCTGCTTTGGTTTCCTGGTTGACTTTTTGTTGGAGTTCCTCCCTCTACTGACTCACGGCTCCATCTGACGTCACGGCGGGACTCTCACGCTGCCTTCAAGTGAGCCTCGTAAAATTGTAGAAAATAATGGACAGTGTCACCCCTTGACTTTCTGATAGCCATTTTGAAGCCCAGGGATCATTTTGGGTGCAAGAGTTTTATGCAGCAGATAGTAGAGTAAAAGGGTGGACAAGGGAAAGCCAGAGGATGGTCATAAAACACCCACGCATGTCGCTCACAGCGTCTTGTCCAGTGCCGAGTTCACGTGAATATCCTCTTAATGGGACAGTCCTTAAAAAAATCATCATAAGGAGAGACATTAGAAGAAATACATTGGGTTTACATTTGTCTGGGAGGAGTAGCAACCAGCAACAAAGTGTTAGCTAAAGACACTAGTGGTTGCAATCATTTTTCTGTGTTTCGTGGGAGGAGTTAGCAAGTTAACCATGGCACCTTCCTTTGTAAGACAGTGTTGAGGGCTTAGCCACATCTGGGCAGTTCAGGTATCATTGGCTATCATTTCACACACAGTAAAAGCTGCACTGGTGATTTGCTTCATCCTATACACATGGTTATGGTGAATGACACTTCCTTTGCACCGATAATGCTAAAATTAGCGGTAACATTAGTAAAATATCATTATTTTTAGTGTAGAGACCTTGTTGTATTGGATTGACATCATCAAGTAAAACAAAAACAAAAAAAATCTGATTAAATTAGATTAAAATGTGTCTAATTCTGTGTCAAAGGACACTTAAACACACTTACCACAGTGAAACTTATTAAACACTAAAGTGCATAGAACATCAATAGTACAGAGGAAAATGAAAGCAGTTTAGTTTAGTGTTGGATTGGAATGCAGGACTTTAAAATCCCCACTTCCCCAGTCCTATTTACCCATTTGTTGGGTTATTCACATCCACTCAACTCAGAATTACAATATTTCTTCCAGCACCCGAAGGCAGCATACAGGCAAGGAAACTTTTAAAGTGTTCATTGGCAACAAAGAAATTTCTCATTTCTGCTCAAAGGCAAATGCAAAGTGAGCAAATGAAGTGATGCTAATGGTGTGTGTGTGTGTGTGTGTGTGTGTGTGTGTGTGTCACGTATGGGTCATTTACAATTTTGCATGGACATTTAATCCAACTGATGTCTTAATTTGCTCTTCCTCTCTTCCTATATATCCCCAAGTGTGTTTGTGCATGTAGTGTGTGTGTGTGTGTGTGTGTGTGTGTGTGTGTGTGTGTGTGTGTATGCAGCCTATACATCTGTGCATGTTATGAGCATAAGTGTTGGTCATAGCCTACAAAAATGTAAAGTATTACAGAGAAACAATCCACAGGGGGAGTTTCCGTCCATAAAATCAGCCCCTACAGCTTCTCACAGCGTCATAAATTCTGTTCTTCTCAATTTCCTCCCTCCTGTTTTTTATCCCATGAGGTCAAGGCTTCCATACATCTCAGTATATATTCATACATTAGGATTGTCTTATTCCATATTGATGCTGAGAGCAACTTTAGGAGAGGGGTGGTGGGACGCTTGAACCGTAACCAACTCAATTCGCTGAGAACTCCCCATCTTCCCCGACAAGAGTTAAATGGAAAAAGGAGAGGGGAGACAGAAAAGAAAATATGGGTGGGGGTGGGGGTGGGGGGTTGTCATCTCACCCCAGAATTAAAGAGTCTAGCCAAGTTATGGCTAGAGGAGAGGAGAGAGGGGTGACTTTGAGAAGAAAGAGGAGGAGGATGGGTAGCCCTCAGCTCTTTCTTTCTATCTCCGAGGAGGTGTGTGTGTGTGTGTGTGTGTGTGTGTGTGTGTGTGTGTGTGCCCGCCCATGCATGCGCATCGGCATGTCGTCCCGAGGCGTTGTTCTTGTTAAGGTTATTAGGGAAGATGTTTGGCTCTAATCAGCGGAGGACTGCAGGGACCGCCACTAAACGGCCTCATCATCACAGGGCCCCGGTGGTGATAAATCTAGCCCCAAGCACCCAGGGGCCCTGCAGATACCGGGCCGGGATCTGTCTCTGTCTCTGGGTCTGGGTTTGTTTGCTGCTATAAAGTGGGGTTGGACCGATATATGGGGCCGATATTGGCCTTGTATGAAAAAATCAGCCAGTCAGTGTCGTCCACCTCTGATATGATGGATATGATGTTTGTTTGATTACATATTTATTGTAGAATGAATCAATACTGCACTGGCTGTTCCTTAACCTGAATTGATTCTAATGAGACATTTTGATCAGATTCCACAAATATGCGTGAATACATGTTGTTATTATTGTTTATTAAACCCTCTGCTTTGTGTCTTTTTGTCCCTCTTCTCTTCTCTTCTCTTCTCTTCTCTTCTCTTCTCTTCTCTTCTCTTCTCTTCTCTTCTCTTCTCTTCTTTTCTTCATAATTCACATTACAAACAACAACATTCCCACTGGCACCAAAACAGCAATATAATGGCAAATTACAATGCAGTGTATAAATTGTTATGAATGATTGGTTGGGCATTTATATGTAACATTTTGGCTTCTGAAAATGTCTGAGATTGTATGCTGGCTTGTGAAAAGTGTTGATTGAAGTATAATCTTTCTTTCTTTCTTTCTTTCTTTCTTTCTTTCTTTCTTTCTCCCTCCCATTCTCTCTCCACCTTCTCCATCTCACTCTCTCTCTCTCTCTCTCCCATCCTCCTCCTCCTCCTCCTCCCTCTCTCGGTGCTCTAGCCCGGGGCAAGCAGACGTTTAATGTCAAGGCGCTAACTAAAGAGTGTATGGACACACGCGCAGCGGAGAAAGACGTTCATGTGTGAAATGAGATCCCTGCACAATCAGTGGGAGTCGCAGCCATAAAGCACATCAAGCTTTTTGGCTTTAAGGTATCATCCGACACATGATGGCACAAATCCGTTCGCATGATGATGACTGTGGAGCAATTTGTGCAACAACTGTGTGTTTTTCCCTCCTCTTCACAGATCAAGCATTCATGGACATCAAAAGATGAAACCTGGTGTTGAGCGCAGAGTTCAGCCAACGGGTTTTAAAGGTCCATACCAATGATTTTTGACACCTAAATGTGATCATTTTCCAACCAAAAACATCCCAAAAATTACAAGGATTCAGTGTTTCCACCAAAATGTTATTTTTGTCAGGGTGGAAAAGCCTCTGAAACATCATTCAGACCATCATGGGACACTAAAACTCTCCATTGAAACCCAGGGGAATAAGAATAAAAAAACATTTTCATGATTTCTTGTGTAGAATCCAATCAAAATGTCACATTAGAGTCAGTTCAGTGCTTCCCATAGACAACCAGTGTAGTTTTGATCAATTCTACAATATAATCAAACAAATTGCATCGTTGACATTTTTTAATTAAAGATCATCATATAGTGGCAAACCAATATGTCTCACCCTACTAGTGAGATCCTTGGATATCATTATTTGTGTTTTGTCATTTACAGAGGTAGAATTTCATTCCCACAAACAATTCCCCAGTTCACTCTGATCTAGGGCTTGTATCCCATAACCCATGTTTATTCTAGCATAAATCCTGAGTCATAATAAGATAGAAGATATCACTATGCATTGTGTTCGTCCCTCGTATAATGTGGGCCCCTGACATGTAACTAGGCTAAGTTATGTCCGTATGCAAACGCAGATAGACGTGGGGCTTGGGACTGTGATGGGCGGCGGGGGATTTCAACAGCACTTCTTCCTCTCTGATGGATGGATACTTCACCGCTACCCAGATGGAGAGAGACAGATAGAAGGGAAAGAGGGAGGATGTAGGGTGCACCAGAGGGAAAAAAGACAGGGAGGAATAGAGGGGAAAGTCACAGAAAAGAGGGATGAAACAATTAAAGATAGGGGAGGGTAGGGTGGGATGGAGAGAGGGACAGAGAGAGAAGATACAATGCCTGAAATCACAGGAAACTTCTAGCTAAACTGATTGGGATTCAGACCACTGATATGGGGCCGATATTGGCCTTTTATTAAGTCAGATATCATCACCAGTGTCGTTCACCTCTGATATGATGGATATGATGCAGTTTGACTGATTAAATACAGTATTTGTTATAGGAAGCCATTAACCTGGACAGACTCCAATGCAACGTTTGGCGCCGATCAGATTCCACACAAGTATGCATGCATGGATATGTCTATTATCAGTATTAGTATCCTGGGTTTCAGTGGAGAATTTAAGTGTCCCATGATGGTCTAAATGCTGTTTCAGAGGCTTTTCCACCCTGACAAGAATACAATTCTGGGGGAAACACTGAATACTTGTAATTTTTTTTTTTTTTTTTGGCATGAAAATTGTCAAATTTAAAGATATCGAGCATCGTCTATCAGCAGCTTCAGTCCAAAAATACCATCCCATATCAGTCAAACCCCAATCCCCCAAAACTCCACAAAAGTGGAGTGGACTCAGGACATAAGGAAGACAGCGGGTGGCAGAAAGAGAGGGAGGGAAGAGACGGAGGAGTGGAGAGAAGCAGGGAGACAGAGCGATAGCAGCAGGGAGGGGTGGAGGGGGGGTGGACGGGGGGGGGGGTGGAGGGCGGGGAGTTTGGGACGGTCTAATAAATCGACTGAGTGACTCCACTCTTCCTGCCAGTGGGAAGAATCGAGTTGCGCTCACCGGCCCACTAGAGCATCAGGGAATTGTGGGTAATGAGAGATTACTCTCCCCCGTAGTGTTAGCTCATCTTCATCGCCCCCCAACCTCCCCCCAAGCAGACTGTGAACACACACACACACACACACACACGCACACACACACATATATTGCGCACGTATGCTGATGCATGTGAATAAGGTCAAACGGCGATGTGTTATTGTTTAAATCTGCTCCTGGCACCAATATGGGATGGCACACTCACCCAGACACACACACACACACACACACACACACACACACACACACGGTTCAATGACACGCTCTCTTATCCACAGGTCTATTTAGCCCGAGGAGGCCAATCTGTCTGCGGGTGGATCCTACATGTATCAAAGCGGAACCCTCTGTCTCTCCGGTCCGCGGTCCTCCTCCTCGCCCTGGGGCCGGGCTGCGACCACCAGAAGAGGAAGTAGGCTGGTGGTCCCAGCAGGGGAACCAGGCTCAGACACACCATTAGCATGGGGGAATTAGACTCATTACACCTGGAAGGGCAACGGAGGACGAGTCCTTCGCTCTGCGGGGGGAAGAAGAAGACAAAGTGGGTGGTAGTGGAGAGGATTTGAAAACTAGATATGCTGAAAAACACACATGCAAACAGATGTGATGTACGCATAAATGTTCATTTTTCAGCTACGCATTCATACATCTTCAGACTAGTCACATACATTTACACCAGGGGTTCTTAAATGTTTTCACATCCCAGATCCATATAGACACACATTAGCACTCCCATTTGATTAGATTTAATACCAGGGAGCCACATGGCAGGATTTTTATTGTCGTTGGTTTAGTATTGAATTGTAGAAGTGTCTACACTGCATGCAGGGAGATAATAGTGATGAGAGTGAAACCCATGATTAGAATAGTCATTCTTATATATTCTCTAACTTGGATCGTTTCTAGTGAATTAAATTAAAGTGAAATTTAACCCTTCTTCATTTTGCTGGGGACCCCCTGGAACCTCCCCCCCGAAGGACCCCCAAATGTCCCCGGACCCCGCTTTGAGAACCGCTGATGTCGAAAACACTGACATTTCTTTTTCTCGCTCACAGCAGAATGAGAACTCCCATATCTCCATTTATTCCTTTGTGTTTTCCTCTCATCGCACCGCTGCTAGACGGCATTTCGCCGCTGTCACAGATAATACGAATCAAATCTACATTCTTTCCCAGGTTATTGTTTGACTCAAACATCAAAGTCTAGCTCCGAATAGCAGTGGATGGAGCAGAATGACATGGAAAAGGAACCGGAATCCGAAAGTAATTTCACACATATACAGTCCAAAAACAAAATAAGTGAATTCCCTGCGGAAACAGCACTGCATTCTTGCCCATTTGCTGTCGATTTTCCTAGTTTGAATTCAAGAATCAATTTCAGACCATGTCCAGCTTTTGTTTTAAAGGACAATTCCCCCCTTGTTTGACCCACCTAAGGAAAGAGCCACATCTGTCAAGTGGGTTCCCCTCCGTCAAAATGACCCTGTCTTTGAGTCTCTGTCATCTCATTAACTTCTACTGGGCAAACTGGGCGCTTTCCATTATCTTTACACATGCAGAATGCTGGTTTAGGACTAAGTAATTATCTCCAATTCAAGAAAGGTCGGGCATGGAGATCGGAGTCACTCACTGGTCACTTTGTTAACAGACTGTGGCCACACACACACACACACACACAGAAGAGGAGGTACTTCTCTTTGTCTAGTCCATGCAATTAAAAGTCTCATTTCCATTTACAAAATGTGCAATAATGGCTAGAACAATTAAAACTGTGAACGTGTGAGATTGCTGAGATAATGAAGAGGAGAAAGCGCCGTGCTTTTGTTTGACAAGAAAAAAAAAAAAGCCCTTTTAACTGGTTTCTGTGGTTTAACATGGAAATTCCATTTCCATTAACTTACAAATGACTGCCTTTTGCTCATTAGAGCGGAGTGCAAATGATCCCAACATCTTGTTTTGTGTCTTGCTTAAACTGAACTGTACATCCAGACACATGCTCTTCTCTTGAAATCTAGGCTAAATATTGTTGCGGATAATATATCAACTATAATTTCTGGCCCAACGTCTGTTGTTG